>NW_027278273.1:0-46961 GCF_030028105.1 Mobula birostris
AACCCTCCCTATCTCTGTAACCCGCACCAGCCTGTACACCCTCCTATCTCTGTAATCCATCCAGCCTGTACACCCTCCCTATCTCTGTAAACCCCTCCAGCCTGCAAACCACCCTATCTCTGTAAACCCCTCCAGCCTGTAAACCCTTCCTATCTCTGTAACCCCACCAGCCTGTACACCCTCCCTATCTCTGTAAACCCCTCAGCCTGTACACCCTCCCTATCTTTGTAAACCCCTCCAACCTGTACACCCTCCCTATCTCTGTAAACCACTCCAGCCTGTGGACCCCTCCCTATCTTTTTAAAGCCATCCAGCCTCTACACCCTCCCTATTTCTGTAACACCTCCAGCCTGCGCACCCTCCCTATCCCTGTAAATCCCTCCAGCCTGTGCACCCTACCTATCCCTGTAAACCCCTCCAGCCTGTGCACCCTCAGTACCTCTGTAAACCCCTCCAGCCGTTACTATCCTCCCTATCTCTGTAAACCCTCCAGCCTGTATACCCTCCCTATCTCTGTAAACCACTCCAGCCTGTTATGCCTCCCTATCTCTGTAAACCCCTCCAGCCTGTGCACCCTCACTATCTCTGTAAATCCCTCCAGC
Organism: Mobula birostris; assembly: GCF_030028105.1. Taxonomy (NCBI): domain Eukaryota; kingdom Metazoa; phylum Chordata; class Chondrichthyes; order Myliobatiformes; family Myliobatidae; genus Mobula; species Mobula birostris. The sequence continues at coordinate 603 of NW_027278273.1, forward strand.
CTGCATACCTTCCTTATCTCTGTAAAACCCCTCCAGCCTGTACACCCTCCCTATCTACGTAAGCCCCTCACCTTGTACACCCGACCTATCTCTGTAAACCCCTCCAGCCTGCAAACCCACCCTATCTCTGTAAACCCCTCCAGCCTGTAAACCCTTCCTATCTCTGTAACCCCCACCAGCCTGTACACCCTCCCTATCTCTGTAAACCCCTCCAGCCTGTACACCCTCCCTATCTTTGTAAACCCCTCCAACCTGTACACCCTCCCTATCTCTGTAAACCACTCCAGCCTGTGGACCCCTCCCTATCTTTTTAAAGCCATCCAGCCTCTACACCCTCCCTATTTCTGTAACACCTCCAGCCTGCGCACCCTCCCTATCCCTGTAAATCCCTCCAGCCTGTGCACCCTACCTATCCCTGTAAACCCCTCCAGCCTGTGCACCCTCACTATCTGTGTAAACCCCTGCATCCTTTACACCCTCACTATCTCTGTAAACCCCTCCAGACTGCATACCTTCCCTATCTCTGTAAACCCCTCCAGCCTGCAAACCCTCCCTGTCTCTGTAAACCCCTCCAGCCTGCAAACCCTCCCTGTCTCTGTAAACCCCTCCAGCCGGTACAACCCTCCTATATTTGTAAACCCCTCCAGCCTGTACACCCACCCTATCTCTGTAAACCCCTCCAGCCTGTAAACCCTCCCTATCTCTGCAACCCGCACCAGCCTGTACACCCTCCCTATCTCTGTAAACATCCAGCCTGTACACCCTCCCTATCTCTGTAAACCCCTCCAGCCAGTACATCCTCCCTATCTCTGTAAACCCTCCAGCCTGTATACCCTCCCTATCTCTGTAGTGCCCACCAGCCTGTAAACCCTCCCTGTCTCTGTAAACGCCTCCAGCCTGCATACCACTCCCTATCTCTGTAAACCACTCCAGCCTGTTATGCCTGCCTATCTCTGTAAACCCCTCCAGCCTGTGCACCCTCACTTTCTCTGTAAATCCCTCCAGCCTGCATACCTTCCTTTCTCTGTAAACCCCTCCAGCCTGCACACCCTCTCTATCTATGTAAACCCCTCCACCTTGTACACCCGACCTATCTCTGTAAACCCCTCCAGCCTGCAAACCCACCCTATCTCTGTAAACCCCTCCAGCCTGTAAACCCTTCCTATCTCTGTAACCCCCACCAGCCTGTACACCCCTCCCAATCTCTGTAAACCCCTCCAGCCTGTACACCCTCCCTATCTTTGTAAACCCATCCAGCCTCTGCACCCTCCCTATTTCTGTAACACCTCCAGCCTGCACACCCTCCCTATCCCTGTAAATCCCTCCAGCCTGTGCACCCTACCTATCCTGTAAACCACTCCCGCCTGTGCACCCTCACTATCTGTGTAAACCCCTGCATCCTTTACACCCTCACTATCTCTGTAAACCCCTCCAGACTGCATACCTTCCCTATCTCTGTAAACCCCTCCAGCCTGTACACCCTCCCTATCTTTGTAAACCCCTCCAACCTGCACACCCTCCCTATCTCTGTAAACCACTCCAACCTGTGGACCCCTCCCTATCTTTTTAAACCCATCCAGCCTCTACACCCTCCCTATTTCTGTAACACTTCCAGCCTGCGCACCCTCCCTATCTCTGTAAACCCCTCCAGCCAGTACACACCTCCCTATCCCTGTAAATCCCTCCAGCCTGTGCACCCTCCCTATGTCTGTTAACCCCTCCAGCCTGTACAGCCTCCTTATCTGTGTAAACCCCTCGAGCCTGTAAAGCCTCCCTATCTCTGTAAAATCCTCCAGCCTATGCACCCCTTCCTATCTCTGTAAACACTTCCAGCCTGTGGACCCCTCCCTATCTTTGTAAACTCCTCCAGCCTGTACACCCTCCCTATCTCTGTAACCCCCACCAGCCTGTACACCCTCGCTATCTCTGTAACCCCATACAGCCTGCACGCACCTCCCTATTTGTGAAAAACCCTCCAGCTTGCACACCCTCCTTATCTCTGTAAACCCCTTCAGCTTGTACACCCTCCCTATCTCTGTAAATCCCTCCAGCCTGTGCACCCTACCTATCCCTGTAAACCACTCCCGCCTGTGCACCCTCACTATCTGTGTAAACCCCTGCATCCTTTACACCCTCACTATCTCTGTAAACCCCTCCAGACTGCATACCTTCCCTATCTCTGTAAACCCCTCCAGCCTGTACACCCTCCCTATCTATGTAAACACCTCCACCTTGTATACCCGACCTATCTCTGTAAACCTCTCCAGCCTGCAAACCCACCCTATCTCTGTAAACCCCTCTAGCCTGTACACCCTCCCTATCTCTGTAAACCACTCTAGCCTGTGGACCTCTTCCTATCTTTGTAAACCCCTCCAGCCTCTACACCCTCCCTATTTCTGTAACACCTCCAGCCTGCGCACCCTCCCTATCTCTGTAAAGCCCTGCAGCCTGTACACCCCTCCCTATCCCTGGAAATCCCTCCAGCCTGTGCACCCTCCCTATCTCTTGTAAACCCCTCCAGCCTGTACACCCTCCCTAACTCTGTAAACCACTCCAGTCTGTACACCACTCCCTATCTCTGTAAACACCTCCGGCCAGTACACCCTCCCTATCTCTGTAAACCCCTCCAGCCTGTAAACCCTCCCTATCTCTGTAAACCCCTCCAGCCGGTACACCCTTCCTATATTTGTAAACCCCTCCAGCCTGTACACCCACCTTATCTCTGTAAACCCCTCCAGCCTGTAAACCCTACCTATCTCTGTAACCCGCAGCAGCCTGTACACCCTCCCTATCTCAGTAAACCCCTCCAGCCTGTACACCCTCCCTATCTGTGTAAACCCCTCCAGCCTGTACACCCTCCCTATCTCTGTAACCCCCACCAGACGGTACACCCTCCCTATCTCTGTAACCCCTCCAGCCTTCGCACCCTCCCTATCACTGTAAACCCCTCCAGCCAGTACACCCCTCCCTATCCCAGTAAACCCCTCCAGCCTGTGCACCCTCACTATCTCTGTAAACCCCTGCATCCTTTACACCCTCACTATCTCTGTAAACCCCTCCAGCCTGCATACCTTCCCCATCTCTGTAAACCCCTCCAGCCTGTACACCCTCCCTATCTATGTAAACCCCTCCACCTTGTATACCCGACCTATCTCTGTAAACCCCTCCAGCCTGCAAACCCACCCTATCTCTGTAAACCCCTCTAGCCTGTAAACCCTTCCTATCTCTGTAACCCCCACCAGCCTGTACACCATCCCTATGTCTGTAAACCCCTCCAGCCTGAACACCCTCCCTATCTCTGTAAACCCCTCCAGCCTGTAAACCCTCCCTATCTCTGTAAACCCCTCCAGCCGGTACACCCTCCCTATATCTGTAAACCCCTCCAGCCTGTACACCCACCTTATCACTGTAAACCCCACCAGCCTGTAAACCCTACCTATCTCTGTAACCCGCAGCAGCCTGTACACCCTCCCTATCTCAGTAAACTGCTCCAGCCTGTACACCTCTCCCTATCTCTGTAACCCCCAGCAGCCTGTACACCCTCCCTATCTCTGTAACCCCATACAGCCTGTACACCCTCCCTATCTGTGTAAACCCCTCCAGCCAGTACACCCCTCCCTATCTCTGTATACCCCTCCAGCCTGTGCACCCCTCCCTATCTCTGTAAACCCCTCCAGCCTGTAAACCCTCCCTATCTCTGTTAACCCCTCCAGCCAGTACACACCTCCCTATCCGTGTAAACCCCTCCAGCTTGTACACCCTCCCTGTCTCTGTAAACCCTTCCAGCCTGTGCACCCTCACTATCTCTGTAATCCCCTCCAGCCTGTATACCTTCCCTATCTCTGTAAACTCCTCCAGCCTGTACACCCACCCTATCTCTTTAAACCCCTCCACATTGTACTCCCTCCCTATCTATGTAAACCCCTCCAGCCTGAACACCCTCCCTATCTCTGTAAACCCCTCCAGCCTGTATACCACTCCCTATCTCTGTAAACCACTCCAGCCTGTGCAACCTCACTATCTCTGTAAACCCCTCCAGCCTGTACACACTCCGTATCTCTGTAACTCCTCCAGCCTTTATACCCTCCCTATCTCTCTAAACTCCTCCAGCCTGTACACCCTCCCTACCTCTGTACACCCCTCCAGCCAGTACACCCCTCCCTATTCCTGTAAACCCCTCCAGCCTGTACACTCTCCCTATCTCTGTAACCCCCACCAGCCTGTACACCCTCCCTATCACTGTAAACCCCTCCAGCCAGTACACCCCTCCCTATCCCAGTAAACCCCTCCAGCCTGTGCACCCTCACTATCTCTGTAAACCCCTGCATCCTTTACACCCTCACTATCTCTGTAAACCCCTCCAGCCTGCATACCTTCCCCATCTCTGTAAACCCCTCCAGCCTGTACACCCTCCCTATCTATGTAAACCCCTCCACCTTGTATACCCGACCTATCTCTGTAAACCCCTCCAGCCTGCAAACCCACCCTATCTCTGTAAACCCCTCTAGCCTGTAAACCCTTCCTATCTCTGTAACCCCCACCAGCCTGTACACCATCCCTATGTCTGTAAACCCCTCCAGCCTGAACACCCTCCCTATCTCTGTAAACCCCTCCAGCCTGTAAACCCTCCCTATCTCTGTAAACCCCTCCAGCCGGTACACCCTCCCTATATCTGTAAACCCCTCCAGCCTGTACACCCACCTTATCACTGTAAACCCCTCCAGCCTGTAAACCCTACCTATCTCTGTAACCCGCAGCAGCCTGTACACCCTCCCTATCTCAGTAAACCCCTCCAGCCTGTACACCTCTCCCTATCTCTATAACCCCATACAGCCAGTACACCCCTCCCTATCCCAGTAAACCCCTCCAGCCTGTGCACCCTCACTATCTCTGTAATCCCCTCCAGCCTGTATACCTTCCCTATCTCTGTAAACTCCTCCAGCCTGTACACCCACCCTATCTCTTTAAACCCCTCCACATTGTACTCCCTCCCTATCTATGTAAACCCCTCCAGCCTGAACACCCTCCCTATCTCTGTAAACCCCTCCAGCCTGCACACTCTCCCTATCTCTGTTCACCCCTCCAGCCAGTACACCCTCCCTATCTCTGTATACCCCTCCAGCCTGTGCACCCCTCCCAATCTCTGTAAACCCCTCCAGCCTGTAAACCCTCCCTATCTCTGTTAACCCCTCCAGCCAGTAGACACCTCCCTATCCGTGTAAACCCCTCCAGCTTGTACACCCTCCCTGTCTCTGTAAACCCTTCCAGCCTGTGCACCCTCACTATCTCTGTAATCCCCTCCAGCCTGTATACCTTCCCTATCTCTGTAAACTCCTCCAGCCTGTACACCCACCCTATCTCTTTAAACCCCTCCACATTGTACTCCCTCCCTATCTATGTAAACCCCTCCAGCCTGAACACCCTCCCTATCTCTGTAAACCCCTCCAGCCTGTACACCCTGCCTATCTCTGTAAACCCCTCCAGGCTGTACACCTTCCCTATCTGTGTAAACCCATCCAGCCTGTACACCCATCCCAATCTCTGTAAACCCCTCCAGCCTGCACACTCTCCCAATCTCTGTTAACCCCTCCAGCCAGTACACCCTCACTATCTCTGTAAACCCCTGCATCCTTTATACCCTCACTATCTCTGTAAACCCCTCCAGCCTGCATACCTTCCCTATATCTGTAAACCCCTCCAGCCTGTACACCCTCCCTATCTATGTAAACCCCTCCACCTTGTATATCCGACCTATCTCTGTAAACCCCTCCAGCCTGCAAACCCACCCTATCTCTGTAAACCCCTCTAGCCTGTAAACCCTTCCTATCTCTGTAACCCCCACCAGCCTGTACACCCCTCCCTATCCCTGGAAATCCCTCCAGCCTGTGCACCCTCCCTATCTCTTGTAAACCCCTCCAGCCTGTACAGTCTCCTTATCTCTGTAAACCCCTCGAGCCTGTACAACCTCCCTATCTCTGTAAACCCCTCCAGCCTGTACACCCTCCCTAACTCTGTAAACCACTCCAGTCTGTACACCACTCCCTATCTCTGTAAACACCTCCGGCCAGTACACCCTCCCTATCTCTGTAAACCCCTCCAGCCTGTAAACCCTCCCTATCTCTGTAAACCCCTCCAGCCGGTACACCCTTCCTATATTTGTAAACCCCTCCAGCCTGTACACCCACCTTATCTCTGTAAACCCCTCCAGCCTGTAAACCCTACCTATCTCTGTAACCCGCAGCAGCCTGTACACACTCCCTATCTCAGTAAACCCCTCCAGCCTGTACACCCTCCCTATCTGTGTAAACCCCTCCAGCCTGTACACCCTCCCTATCTCTGTAACCCCCACCAGACGGTACACCCTCCCTATCTCTGTAACCCCTCCAGCCTTCGCACCCTCCCTATCACTGTAAACCCCTCCAGCCAGTACACCCCTCCCTATCCCAGTAAACCCCTCCAGCCTGTGCACCCTCACTATCTCTGTAAACCCCTGCATCCTTTACACCCTCACTATCTCTGTAAACCCCTCCAGCCTGCATACCTTCCCCATCTCTGTAAACCCCTCCAGCCTGCACACTCTCCCAATCTCTGTTAACCCCTCCAGCCAGTACACCCTCTCTATCTCTGTAAACCCCTGCATCCTTTATACCCTCACTATCTCTGTAAACCCCTCCAGCCTGCATACCTTCCCTATATCTGTAAACCCCTCCAGCCTGTACACCCTCCCTATCTATGTAAACCCCTCCACCTTGTATATCCGACCTATCTCTGTAAACCCCTCCAGCCTGCAAACCCACCCTATCTCTGTAAACCCCTCTAGCCTGTAAACCCTTCCTATCTCTGTAAACTCCTCCAGCCGGTACACCCTCCCTATATCTGTAAACCCCTCCAGCCTGTACACCCACCTTATCACTGTAAACCCCACCAGCCTGTAAACCCTACCTATCTCTGTAACCCGCAGCAGCCTGTACACCCTCCCTATCTCAGTAAACTGCTCCAGCCTGTACACCTCTCCCTATCTCTGTAACCCCCAGCAGCCTGTACACCCTCCCTATCTCTGTAACCCCATACAGCCTGTACACCCTCCCTATCTGTGTAAACCCCTCCAGCCAGTACACCCCTCCCTATCTCTGTATACCCCTCCAGCCTGTGCACCCCTCCCTATCTCTGTAAACCCCTCCAGCCTGTAAACCCTCCCTATCTCTGTTAACCCCTCCAGCCAGTACACACCTCCCTATCCGTGTAAACCCCTCCAGCTTGTACACCCTCCCTGTCTCTGTAAACCCTTCCAGCCTGTGCACCCTCACTATCTCTGTAATCCCCTCCAGCCTGTATACCTTCCCTATCTCTGTAAACTCCTCCAGCCTGTACACCCACCCTATCTCTTTAAACCCCTCCACATTGTACTCCCTCCCTATCTATGTAAACCCCTCCAGCCTGAACACCCTCCCTATCTCTGTAAACCCCTCCAGCCTGTATACCACTCCCTATCTCTGTAAACCACTCCAGCCTGTGCAACCTCACTATCTCTGTAAACCCCTCCAGCCTGTACACACTCCGTATCTCTGTAACTCCTCCAGCCTTTATACCCTCCCTATCTCTCTAAACTCCTCCAGCCTGTACACCCTCCCTACCTCTGTACACCCCTCCAGCCAGTACACCCCTCCCTATTCCTGTAAACCCCTCCAGCCTGTACACTCTCCCTATCTCTGTAACCCCCACCAGCCTGTACACCCTCCCTATCACTGTAAACCCCTCCAGCCAGTACACCCCTCCCTATCCCAGTAAACCCCTCCAGCCTGTGCACCCTCACTATCTCTGTAAACCCCTGCATCCTTTACACCCTCACTATCTCTGTAAACCCCTCCAGCCTGCATACCTTCCCCATCTCTGTAAACCCCTCCAGCCTGTACACCCTCCCTATCTATGTAAACCCCTCCACCTTGTATACCCGACCTATCTCTGTAAACCCCTCCAGCCTGCAAACCCACCCTATCTCTGTAAACCCCTCTAGCCTGTAAACCCTTCCTATCTCTGTAACCCCCACCAGCCTGTACACCATCCCTATGTCTGTAAACCCCTCCAGCCTGAACACCCTCCCTATCTCTGTAAACCCCTCCAGCCTGTAAACCCTCCCTATCTCTGTAAACCCCTCCAGCCGGTACACCCTCCCTATATCTGTAAACCCCTCCAGCCTGTACACCCACCTTATCACTGTAAACCCCTCCAGCCTGTAAACCCTACCTATCTCTGTAACCCGCAGCAGCCTGTACACCCTCCCTATCTCAGTAAACCCCTCCAGCCTGTACACCTCTCCCTATCTCTGTAACCCCATACAGCCAGTACACCCCTCCCTATCCCAGTAAACCCCTCCAGCCTGTGCACCCTCACTATCTCTGTAATCCCCTCCAGCCTGTATACCTTCCCTATCTCTGTAAACTCCTCCAGCCTGTACACCCACCCTATCTCTTTAAACCCCTCCACATTGTACTCCCTCCCTATCTATGTAAACCCCTCCAGCCTGAACACCCTCCCTATCTCTGTAAACCCCTCCAGCCTGCACACTCTCCCTATCTCTGTTAACCCCTCCAGCCAGTACACCCTCCCTATCTCTGTATACCCCTCCAGCCTGTGCACCCCTCCCTATCTCTGTAAACCCCTCCAGCCTGTAAACCCTCCCTATCTCTGTTAACCCCTCCAGCCAGTAGACACCTCCCTATCCGTGTAAACCCCTCCAGCTTGTACACCCTCCCTGTCTCTGTAAACCCTTCCAGCCTGTGCACCCTCACTATCTCTGTAATCCCCTCCAGCCTGTATACCTTCCCTATCTCTGTAAACTCCTCCAGCCTGTACACCCACCCTATCTCTTTAAACCCCTCCACATTGTACTCCCTCCCTATCTATGTAAACCCCTCCAGCCTGAACACCCTCCCTATCTCTGTAAACCCCTCCAGCCTGTACACCCTGCCTATCTCTGTAAACCCCTCCAGGCTGTACACCTTCCCTATCTGTGTAAACCCATCCAGCCTGTACACCCATCCCAATCTCTGTAAACCCCTCCAGCCTGCACACTCTCCCAATCTCTGTTAACCCCTCCAGCCAGTACACCCTCACTATCTCTGTAAACCCCTGCATCCTTTATACCCTCACTATCTCTGTAAACCCCTCCAGCCTGCATACCTTCCCTATATCTGTAAACCCCTCCAGCCTGTACACCCTCCCTATCTATGTAAACCCCTCCACCTTGTATATCCGACCTATCTCTGTAAACCCCTCCAGCCTGCAAACCCACCCTATCTCTGTAAACCCCTCTAGCCTGTAAACCCTTCCTATCTCTGTAACCCCCACCAGCCTGTACACCATCCCTATGTCTGTAAACCCCTCCAGCCTGAACACCCTCCCTATCTCTGTAAACCACTCCAGCCTGTGGACCCCTCCCTATCTTTGTAAACCCCTCTAGCCTCTACACCCTCCCTATTTCTGTAACACCTCCAGCCTGCACACCCCTCCCTATCCCTGTAAATTCCTCCAGCCTGTACAGCCTCCTTATCTGTGTAAACCCCTCCAGCCTGTAAACTCTCCCTATCTCTGTAACCCGCACCAGCCTGTACACCCTCCCTATCTCTGTAAACCATCCAGCCTGTACACCCTCCCTCTCTGTAAACCCCTCCAGCCAGTACATCCTCCCTATCTCTGTAAACCACTCTAGCCTGTATACCCTCCCTATCTCTGTAGTTCCCACCAGACTGCAAACTCTGCCTGTCTCTGTAAACCCCTCCAGCCTGTATACCACTCCCTATCTCTGTAAACCACTCCAGCCTGTGCAACCTCACTATCTCTGTAAACCCCTCCAGCCTGTACACACTCCGTATCTCTGTAACTCCTCCAGCCTTTATACCCTCCCTATCTCTGTAACCCCCACCAGCCTGTACACCCTCCCTATCTCTGTAACCCCATACAGCCTGTACACACCTCCCTATTTGTGAAAACCCCTCCAGCCTGCACACCGTCCCTATCTCTGTAAACCGCTCCAGCATTTACACCATCCGTATCTCTGTAACCCCTCTAGCCTGTCGAGCCTCCGTATCTTTGTAAACCCCTCCAGCCGGTATGCTTTCCCTATCTCTGTAACCCCCACCAGCCTGTACACCCTCCCTATCTCTGTAACCCCATACAGCCTGTACACACCTCCCTATTTGTGAAAACCCCTCCAGCCTGCACACCGTCCCTATCTCTGTAAACCGCTCCAGCATTTACACCATCCGTATCTCTGTAACCCCTCTAGCCTGTAGAGCCTCCGTATCTTTGTAAACCCCTCCAGCCGGTATGCTTTCCCTATCTCTGTAACCCCGACCAGCCTGTACACCCTCCATATCTCTTGAAACCCCACCAGCCTGTACACCCTCCCTATCTGTTTAAACCCCTCCAGTCTCCGCACCTTCCTTATCTGTGTAAACCCTCCAGCCAGTACACACCTCCCTATCCGTGTAAACCCCTCCAGCTTGTACACCCTCCCTATCTCTCTAAACCCCTCCAGCCTGTGCACCCTCACTATCTCTGTAAACCCCTCCAACCTGCACACCCTCCGTATCCCTGTAAACCCCTCCAACCTGCACACCCTCCCTATCTCTGTAAACCACTCCAACCTGTGGACCCCTCCCTATCTTTTTAAACCCATCCAGCCTCTACACCCTCCCTATTTCTGTAACACTTCCAGCCTGCGCACCCTCCCTATCTCTGTAAACCCCTCCAGCCAGTACACACCTCCCTATCCCTGTAAATCCCTCCAGCCTGTGCACCCTCCCTATGTCTGTTAACCCCTCCAGCCTGTACAGCCTCCTTATCTGTGTAAACCCCTCGAGCCTGTAAAGCCTCCCTATCTCTGTAAAATCCTCCAGCCTATGCACCCCTTCCTATCTCTGTAAACACTTCCAGCCTGTGGACCCCTCCCTATGTTTGTAAACTCCTCCAGCCTGTACACCCTCCCTATCTCTGTAACCCCCACCAGCCTGTACACCCTCGCTATCTCTGTAACCCCATACAGCCTGCACGCACCTCCCTATTTGTGAAAAACCCTCCAGCTTGCACACCCTCCTTATCTCTGTAAACCCCTTCAGCTTGTACACCCTCCCTATCTCTGTAAATCCCTCCAGCCTGTGCCGCCGTCTCTATCTCTGTATACCCCTCGAGCCTGTTTACCCTCCCTATCTCTGTAAACCCCTCCAGACTGTACACACTCCCTATCTCTGTAAACCCTCCAGCCTGTGCACCCTCAGTACCTCTGTAAACCCCTCCAGTCGTTACACCCTCCCTATCTCAGTAAACCCCTCCAGACTGTACACCTTCCCTATCTCTGTAAACCTCTCCAGCCTGTACACCCTCCGTATCCCTGTAAACCCCTCCACCTTGTACACCCTCCCGATCTCTGTAAATCCCTCCAGCCTGCAAACCCTCCCTGTCTCTGTAAACCCCTCCAGCCGGTACACCCTCCCTATATTTGTAAACCCCTCCAGCCTGTACACCCACCCTATCTCTGTAAACCCCTCCAGCCTGTAAACCCTCCCTATCTCTGTAACCCGCACCAGCCTGTACACCCTCCCTATCTCTGTAATCCATCCAGCCTGTACACCCTCCCTATCTCTGTAAACCCCTCCAGCCTGCAAACCCACCCTATCTCTGTAAACCCCTCCAGCCTGTAAACCCTTCCTATCTCTGTAACCCCCACCAGCCTGTACACCCTCCCTATCTCTGTAAACCCCTCCAGCCTGTACACCCTCCCTATCTTTGTAAACCCCTCCAACCTGTACACCCTCCCTATCTCTGTAAACCACTCCAGCCTGTGGACCCCTCCCTATCTTTTTAAAGCCATCCAGCCTCTACACCCTCCCTATTTCTGTAACACCTCCAGCCTGCGCACCCTCCCTATCCCTGTAAATCCCTCCAGCCTGTGCACCCTACCTATCCCTGTAAACCCCTCCAGCCTGTGCACCCTCAGTACCTCTGTAAACCCCTCCAGCCGTTACATCCTCCCTATCTCTGTAAACCCCTCCAGCCTGTGCACCCTCACTATCTCTGTAAATCCCTCCAGCCTGCATACCTTCCTTATCTCTGTAAACCCCTCCAGCCTGTACACCCTCCCTATCTACGTAAGCCCCTCCACCTTGTACACCCGACCTATCTCTGTAAACCCCTCCAGCCTGCAAACCCACCCTATCTCTGTAAACCCCTCCAGCCTGTAAACCCTTCCTATCTCTGTAACCCCCACCAGCCTGTACACCCTCCCTATCTCTGTAAACCCCTCCAGCCTGTACACCCTCCCTATCTTTGTAAACCCCTCCAACCTGTACACCCTCCCTATCTCTGTAAACCACTCCAGCCTGTGGACCCCTCCCTATCTTTTTAAAGCCATCCAGCCTCTACACCCTCCCTATTTCTGTAACACCTCCAGCCTGCGCACCCTCCCTATCCCTGTAAATCCCTCCAGCCTGTGCACCCTACCTATCCCTGTAAACCCCTCCAGCCTGTGCACCCTCACTATCTGTGTAAACCCCTGCATCCTTTACACCCTCACTATCTCTGTAAACCCCTCCAGACTGCATACCTTCCCTATCTCTGTAAACCCCTCCAGCCTGCAAACCCTCCCTGTCTCTGTAAACCCCTCCAGCCTGCAAACCCTCCCTGTCTCTGTAAACCCCTCCAGCCGGTACACCCTCCCTATATTTGTAAACCCCTCCAGCCTGTACACCCACCCTATCTCTGTAAACCCCTCCAGCCTGTAAACCCTCCCTATCTCTGCAACCCGCACCAGCCTGTACACCCTCCCTATCTCTGTAAACCATCCAGCCTGTACACCCTCCCTATCTCTGTAAACCCCTCCAGCCAGTACATCCTCCCTATCTCTGTAAACCCTCCAGCCTGTATACCCTCCCTATCTCTGTAGTGCCCACCAGCCTGTAAACCCTCCCTGTCTCTGTAAACGCCTCCAGCCTGCATACCACTCCCTATCTCTGTAAACCACTCCAGCCTGTTATGCCTGCCTATCTCTGTAAACCCCTCCAGCCTGTGCACCCTCACTTTCTCTGTAAATCCCTCCAGCCTGCATACCTTCCTTATCTCTGTAAACCCCTCCAGCCTGCACACCCTCCCTATCTATGTAAACCCCTCCACCTTGTACACCCGACCTATCTCTGTAAACCCCTCCAGCCTGCAAACCCACCCTATCTCTGTAAACCCCTCCAGCCTGTAAACCCTTCCTATCTCTGTAACCCCCACCAGCCTGTACACCCTCCCAATCTCTGTAAACCCCTCCAGCCTGTACACCCTCCCTATCTTTGTAAACCCATCCAGCCTCTGCACCCTCCCTATTTCTGTAACACCTCCAGCCTGCACACCCTCCCTATCCCTGTAAATCCCTCCAGCCTGTGCACCCTACCTATCCCTGTAAACCACTCCCGCCTGTGCACCCTCACTATCTGTGTAAACCCCTGCATCCTTTACACCCTCACTATCTCTGTAAACCCCTCCAGACTGCATACCTTCCCTATCTCTGTAAACCCCTCCAGCCTGTACACCCTCCCTATCTATGTAAACACCTCCACCTTGTATACCCGACCTATCTCTGTAAACCCCTCCAGCCTGCAAACCCACCCTATCTCTGTAAACCCCTCCAGCCTGTACACCCTCCCTATCTTTGTAAACCCCTCCAACCTGCACACCCTCCCTATCTCTGTAAACCACTCCAACCTGTGGACCCCTCCCTATCTTTTTAAACCCATCCAGCCTCTACACCCTCCCTATTTCTGTAACACTTCCAGCCTGCGCACCCTCCCTATCTCTGTAAACCCCTCCAGCCAGTACACACCTCCCTATCCCTGTAAATCCCTCCAGCCTGTGCACCCTCCCTATGTCTGTTAACCCCTCCAGCCTGTACAGCCTCCTTATCTGTGTAAACCCCTCGAGCCTGTAAAGCCTCCCTATCTCTGTAAAATCCTCCAGCCTATGCACCCCTTCCTATCTCTGTAAACACTTCCAGCCTGTGGACCCCTCCCTATCTTTGTAAACTCCTCCAGCCTGTACACCCTCCCTATCTCTGTAACCCCCACCAGCCTGTACACCCTCGCTATCTCTGTAACCCCATACAGCCTGCACGCACCTCCCTATTTGTGAAAAACCCTCCAGCTTGCACACCCTCCTTATCTCTGTAAACCCCTTCAGCTTGTACACCCTCCCTATCTCTGTAAATCCCTCCAGCCTGTGCCGCCGTCTCTATCTCTGTATACCCCTCGAGCCTGTTTACCCTCCCTATCTCTGTAAACCCCTCCAGACTGTACACACTCCCTATCTCTGTAAACCCTCCAGCCTGTGCACCCTCAGTACCTCTGTAAACCCCTCCAGTCGTTACACCCTCCCTATCTCAGTAAACCCCTCCAGACTGTACACCTTCCCTATCTCTGTAAACCTCTCCAGCCTGTACACCCTCCGTATCCCTGTAAACCCCTCCACCTTGTACACCCTCCCGATCTCTGTAAATCCCTCCAGCCTGCAAACCCTCCCTGTCTCTGTAAACCCCTCCAGCCGGTACACCCTCCCTATATTTGTAAACCCCTCCAGCCTGTACACCCACCCTATCTCTGTAAACCCCTCCAGCCTGTAAACCCTCCCTATCTCTGTAACCCGCACCAGCCTGTACACCCTCCCTATCTCTGTAATCCATCCAGCCTGTACACCCTCCCTATCTCTGTAAACCCCTCCAGCCTGCAAACCCACCCTATCTCTGTAAACCCCTCCAGCCTGTAAACCCTTCCTATCTCTGTAACCCCCACCAGCCTGTACACCCTCCCTATCTCTGTAAACCCCTCCAGCCTGTACACCCTCCCTATCTTTGTAAACCCCTCCAACCTGTACACCCTCCCTATCTCTGTAAACCACTCCAGCCTGTGGACCCCTCCCTATCTTTTTAAAGCCATCCAGCCTCTACACCCTCCCTATTTCTGTAACACCTCCAGCCTGCGCACCCTCCCTATCCCTGTAAATCCCTCCAGCCTGTGCACCCTACCTATCCCTGTAAACCCCTCCAGCCTGTGCACCCTCAGTACCTCTGTAAACCCCTCCAGCCGTTACATCCTCCCTATCTCTGTAAACCCTCCAGCCTGTATACCCTCCCTATCTCTGTAAACCACTCCAGCCTGTTATGCCTCCTATCTCTGTAAACCCCTCCAGCCTGTGCACCCTCACTATCTCTGTAAATCCCTCAGCCTGCATACCTTCCTTATCTCTGTAAACCCCTCCAGCCTGTACACCCTCCCTATCTACGTAAGCCCCTCCACCTTGTACACCCGACCTATCTCTGTAAACCCCTCCAGCCTGCAATCCACCCTATCTCTGCAAACCCCTCCAGCCTGTAAACCCTTCCTATCTCTGTAACCCCCACCAGCCTTTACACCATCCCTATGTCTGTAAACCCCTCCAGCCTGTACACCCTCACTATCTCTGTAAACCCCTGCATCCTTTACACCCTCACTATCTCTGTAAATCCCTCCAGCCTGCATACCTTCCTTATCTCTGTAAACCCCTCCACCTTGTACACCCGACCTATCTCTGTAAACCTCTCCAGACTGTACACCTTCCCTATCTCTGTAAACCTCTCCAGCCTGTACACCCTCCGTATCCCTGTAAACCCCTCCACCTTGTACACCCTCCCGATCTCTGTAAATCCCTCCAGCCTGCAAACCCTCCCTGTCTCTGTAAACCCCTCCAGCCGGTACACCCTCCCTATATTTGTAAACCCCTCCAGCCTGTACACCCACCCTATCTCTGTAAACCCCTCCAGCCTGTAAACCCTCCCTATCTCTGTAACCCGCACCAGCCTGTACACCCTCCCTATCTCTGTAATCCATCCAGCCTGTACACCCTCCCTATCTCTGTAAACCCCTCCAGCCTGCAAACCCACCCTATCTCTGTAAACCCCTCCAGCCTGTAAACCCTTCCTATCTCTGTAACCCCCACCAGCCTGTACACCCTCCCTATCTCTGTAAACCCCTCCAGCCTGTACACCCTCCCTATCTTTGTAAACCCCTCCAACCTGTACACCCTCCCTATCTCTGTAAACCACTCCAGCCTGTGGACCCCTCCCTATCTTTTTAAAGCCATCCAGCCTCTACACCCTCCCTATTTCTGTAACACCTCCAGCCTGCGCACCCTCCCTATCCCTGTAAATCCCTCCAGCCTGTGCACCCTACCTATCCCTGTAAACCCCTCCAGCCTGTGCACCCTCAGTACCTCTGTAAACCCCTCCAGCCGTTACATCCTCCCTATCTCTGTAAACCCTCCAGCCTGTATACCCTCCCTATCTCTGTAAACCACTCCAGCCTGTTATGCCTCCCTATCTCTGTAAACCCCCTCAGCCTGTGCACCTCACTATCTCTGTAAATCCCTCCAGCCTGCATACCTTCCTTATCTCTGTAAACCCCTCCAGCCTGTACACCCTCCCTATCTACGTAAGCCCCTCCACCTTGTACACCCGACCTATCTCTGTAAACCCCTCCAGCCTGCAAACCCACCCTATCTCTGTAACCCCTCCAGCCTGTAAACCCTTCCTATCTCTGTACCCCCACCAGCCTGTACACCCTCCCTATCTCTGTAAACCCCTCCAGCCTGTACACCCTCCCTATCTTTGTAAACCCCTCCAACCTGTACACCCTCCCTATCTCTGTAAACCACTCCAGCCTGTGGACCCCTCCTATCTTTTTAAAGCCATCCAGCCTCTACACCCTCCCTATTTCTGTAACACCTCCAGCCTGCGCACCCTCCCTATCCCTGTAAATCCCTCCAGCCGTGCACCCTACCTATCCCTGTAAACCCCTCCAGCTGTGCACCCTCACTATCTGTGTAAACCCCTGCATCCTTTACACCCTCACTATCTCTGTAAACCCCTCCAGACTGCATACCTTCCCTATCTCTGTAAACCCCTCCAGCCTGCAAACCCTCCCTGTCTCTGTAAACCCCTCCAGCCTGCAAACCCTCCCTGTCTCTGTAAACCCCTCCAGCCGGTACACCCTCCCTATATTTGTAAACCCCTCCAGCCTGTACACCCACCCTATCTCTGTAAACCCCTCCAGCCTGTAAACCCTCCCTATCTCTGCAACCCGCACCAGCCTGTACACCCTCCCTATCTCTGTAAACCATCCAGCCTGTACACCCTCCCTATCTCTGTAAACCCCTCCAGCCAGTACATCCTCCCTATCTCTGTAAACCCTCCAGCCTGTATACCCTCCCTATCTCTGTAGTGCCCACCAGCCTGTAAACCCTCCTGTCTCTGTAAACGCCTCCAGCCTGCATACCACTCCCTATCTCTGTAAACCACTCCAGCCTGTTATGCCTGCCTATCTCTGTAAACCCCTCCAGCCTGTGCACCCTCACTTTCTCTGTAAATCCCTCCAGCCTGCATACCTTCCTTATCTCTGTAAACCCTCCAGCCTGCACACCCTCTCTATCTATGTAAACCCCTCCACCTTGTACACCCGACCTATCTCTGTAAACCCCTCCAGCCTGCAAACCCACCCTATCTCTGTAAACCCCTCCAGCCTGTAAACCCTTCCTATCTCTGTAACCCCCACCAGCCTGTACACCCTCCCAATCTCTGTAAACCCCTCCAGCCTGTACACCCTCCCTATCTTTGTAAACCCATCCAGCCTCTGCACCCTCCCTATTTCTGTAACACCTCCAGCCTGCACACTCCTCCTATCCCTGTAAATCCCTCCAGCCTGTGCACCCTACCTATCCCTGTAAACCACTCCCGCCTGTGCACCCTCACTATCTGTGTAAACCCCTGCATCCTTTACACCCTCACTATCTCTGTAAACCCCTCCAGACTGCATACCTTCCCTATCTCTGTAAACCCCTCCAGCCTGTACACCCTCCCTATCTATGTAAACACCTCCACCTTGTATACCCGACCTATCTCTGTAAACCCCTCCAGCCTGCAAACCCACCCTATCTCTGTAAACCCCTCCAGCCTGTACACCCTCCCTATCTTTGTAAACCCCTCCAACCTGCACACCCTCCCTATCTCTGTAAACCACTCCAACCTGTGGACCCCTCCCTATCTTTTTAAACCCATCCAGCCTCTACACCCTCCCTATTTCTGTAACACTTCCAGCCTGCGCACCCTCCCTATCTCTGTAAACCCCTCCAGCCAGTACACACCTCCCTATCCCTGTAAATCCCTCCAGCCTGTGCACCCTCCCTATGTCTGTTAACCCCTCCAGCCTGTACAGCCTCCTTATCTGTGTAAACCCCTCGAGCCTGTAAAGCCTCCCTATCTCTGTAAAATCCTCCAGCCTATGCACCCCTTCCTATCTCTGTAAACACTTCCAGCCTGTGGACCCCTCCCTATCTTTGTAAACTCCTCCAGCCTGTACACCCTCCCTATCTCTGTAACCCCCACCAGCCTGTACACCCTCGCTATCTCTGTAACCCCATACAGCCTGCACGCACCTCCCTATTTGTGAAAAACCCTCCAGCTTGCACACCCTCCTTATCTCTGTAAACCCCTTCAGCTTGTACACCCTCCCTATCTCTGTAAATCCCTCCAGCCTGTGCACCCTACCTATCCCTGTAAACCACTCCCGCCTGTGCACCCTCACTATCTGTGTAAACCCCTGCATCCTTTACACCCTCACTATCTCTGTAAACCCCTCCAGACTGCATACCTTCCCTATCTCTGTAAACCCCTCCAGCCTGTACACCCTCCCTATCTATGTAAACACCTCCACCTTGTATACCCGACCTATCTCTGTAAACCTCTCCAGCCTGCAAACCCACCCTATCTCTGTAAACCCCTCTAGCCTGTACACCCTCCCTATCTCTGTAAACCACTCTAGCCTGTGGACCTCTTCCTATCTTTGTAAACCCCTCCAGCCTCTACACCCTCCCTATTTCTGTAACACCTCCAGCCTGCGCACCCTCCCTATCTCTGTAAAGCCCTGCAGCCTGTACACCCCTCCCTATCCCTGGAAATCCCTCCAGCCTGTGCACCCTCCCTATCTCTTGTAAACCCCTCCAGCCTGTACACCCTCCCTAACTCTGTAAACCACTCCAGTCTGTACACCACTCCCTATCTCTGTAAACACCTCCGGCCAGTACACCCTCCCTATCTCTGTAAACCCCTCCAGCCTGTAAACCCTCCCTATCTCTGTAAACCCCTCCAGCCGGTACACCCTTCCTATATTTGTAAACCCCTCCAGCCTGTACACCCACCTTATCTCTGTAAACCCCTCCAGCCTGTAAACCCTACCTATCTCTGTAACCCGCAGCAGCCTGTACACCCTCCCTATCTCAGTAAACCCCTCCAGCCTGTACACCCTCCCTATCTGTGTAAACCCCTCCAGCCTGTACACCCTCCCTATCTCTGTAACCCCCACCAGACGGTACACCCTCCCTATCTCTGTAACCCCTCCAGCCTTCGCACCCTCCCTATCACTGTAAACCCCTCCAGCCAGTACACCCCTCCCTATCCCAGTAAACCCCTCCAGCCTGTGCACCCTCACTATCTCTGTAAACCCCTGCATCCTTTACACCCTCACTATCTCTGTAAACCCCTCCAGCCTGCATACCTTCCCCATCTCTGTAAACCCCTCCAGCCTGTACACCCTCCCTATCTATGTAAACCCCTCCACCTTGTATACCCGACCTATCTCTGTAAACCCCTCCAGCCTGCAAACCCACCCTATCTCTGTAAACCCCTCTAGCCTGTAAACCCTTCCTATCTCTGTAACCCCCACCAGCCTGTACACCATCCCTATGTCTGTAAACCCCTCCAGCCTGAACACCCTCCCTATCTCTGTAAACCCCTCCAGCCTGTAAACCCTCCCTATCTCTGTAAACCCCTCCAGCCGGTACACCCTCCCTATATCTGTAAACCCCTCCAGCCTGTACACCCACCTTATCACTGTAAACCCCACCAGCCTGTAAACCCTACCTATCTCTGTAACCCGCAGCAGCCTGTACACCCTCCCTATCTCAGTAAACTGCTCCAGCCTGTACACCTCTCCCTATCTCTGTAACCCCCAGCAGCCTGTACACCCTCCCTATCTCTGTAACCCCATACAGCCTGTACACCCTCCCTATCTGTGTAAACCCCTCCAGCCAGTACACCCCTCCCTATCTCTGTATACCCCTCCAGCCTGTGCACCCCTCCCTATCTCTGTAAACCCCTCCAGCCTGTAAACCCTCCCTATCTCTGTTAACCCCTCCAGCCAGTACACACCTCCCTATCCGTGTAAACCCCTCCAGCTTGTACACCCTCCCTGTCTCTGTAAACCCTTCCAGCCTGTGCACCCTCACTATCTCTGTAATCCCCTCCAGCCTGTATACCTTCCCTATCTCTGTAAACTCCTCCAGCCTGTACACCCACCCTATCTCTTTAAACCCCTCCACATTGTACTCCCTCCCTATCTATGTAAACCCCTCCAGCCTGAACACCCTCCCTATCTCTGTAAACCCCTCCAGCCTGTATACCACTCCCTATCTCTGTAAACCACTCCAGCCTGTGCAACCTCACTATCTCTGTAAACCCCTCCAGCCTGTACACACTCCGTATCTCTGTAACTCCTCCAGCCTTTATACCCTCCCTATCTCTCTAAACTCCTCCAGCCTGTACACCCTCCCTACCTCTGTACACCCCTCCAGCCAGTACACCCCTCCCTATTCCTGTAAACCCCTCCAGCCTGTACACTCTCCCTATCTCTGTAACCCCCACCAGCCTGTACACCCTCCCTATCACTGTAAACCCCTCCAGCCAGTACACCCCTCCCTATCCCAGTAAACCCCTCCAGCCTGTGCACCCTCACTATCTCTGTAAACCCCTGCATCCTTTACACCCTCACTATCTCTGTAAACCCCTCCAGCCTGCATACCTTCCCCATCTCTGTAAACCCCTCCAGCCTGTACACCCTCCCTATCTATGTAAACCCCTCCACCTTGTATACCCGACCTATCTCTGTAAACCCCTCCAGCCTGCAAACCCACCCTATCTCTGTAAACCCCTCTAGCCTGTAAACCCTTCCTATCTCTGTAACCCCCACCAGCCTGTACACCATCCCTATGTCTGTAAACCCCTCCAGCCTGAACACCCTCCCTATCTCTGTAAACCCCTCCAGCCTGTAAACCCTCCCTATCTCTGTAAACCCCTCCAGCCGGTACACCCTCCCTATATCTGTAAACCCCTCCAGCCTGTACACCCACCTTATCACTGTAAACCCCTCCAGCCTGTAAACCCTACCTATCTCTGTAACCCGCAGCAGCCTGTACACCCTCCCTATCTCAGTAAACCCCTCCAGCCTGTACACCTCTCCCTATCTCTATAACCCCATACAGCCAGTACACCCCTCCCTATCCCAGTAAACCCCTCCAGCCTGTGCACCCTCACTATCTCTGTAATCCCCTCCAGCCTGTATACCTTCCCTATCTCTGTAAACTCCTCCAGCCTGTACACCCACCCTATCTCTTTAAACCCCTCCACATTGTACTCCCTCCCTATCTATGTAAACCCCTCCAGCCTGAACACCCTCCCTATCTCTGTAAACCCCTCCAGCCTGCACACTCTCCCTATCTCTGTTCACCCCTCCAGCCAGTACACCCTCCCTATCTCTGTATACCCCTCCAGCCTGTGCACCCCTCCCAATCTCTGTAAACCCCTCCAGCCTGTAAACCCTCCCTATCTCTGTTAACCCCTCCAGCCAGTAGACACCTCCCTATCCGTGTAAACCCCTCCAGCTTGTACACCCTCCCTGTCTCTGTAAACCCTTCCAGCCTGTGCACCCTCACTATCTCTGTAATCCCCTCCAGCCTGTATACCTTCCCTATCTCTGTAAACTCCTCCAGCCTGTACACCCACCCTATCTCTTTAAACCCCTCCACATTGTACTCCCTCCCTATCTATGTAAACCCCTCCAGCCTGAACACCCTCCCTATCTCTGTAAACCCCTCCAGCCTGTACACCCTGCCTATCTCTGTAAACCCCTCCAGGCTGTACACCTTCCCTATCTGTGTAAACCCATCCAGCCTGTACACCCATCCCAATCTCTGTAAACCCCTCCAGCCTGCACACTCTCCCAATCTCTGTTAACCCCTCCAGCCAGTACACCCTCACTATCTCTGTAAACCCCTGCATCCTTTATACCCTCACTATCTCTGTAAACCCCTCCAGCCTGCATACCTTCCCTATATCTGTAAACCCCTCCAGCCTGTACACCCTCCCTATCTATGTAAACCCCTCCACCTTGTATATCCGACCTATCTCTGTAAACCCCTCCAGCCTGCAAACCCACCCTATCTCTGTAAACCCCTCTAGCCTGTAAACCCTTCCTATCTCTGTAACCCCCACCAGCCTGTACACCCCTCCCTATCCCTGGAAATCCCTCCAGCCTGTGCACCCTCCCTATCTCTTGTAAACCCCTCCAGCCTGTACAGTCTCCTTATCTCTGTAAACCCCTCGAGCCTGTACAACCTCCCTATCTCTGTAAACCCCTCCAGCCTGTACACCCTCCCTAACTCTGTAAACCACTCCAGTCTGTACACCACTCCCTATCTCTGTAAACACCTCCGGCCAGTACACCCTCCCTATCTCTGTAAACCCCTCCAGCCTGTAAACCCTCCCTATCTCTGTAAACCCCTCCAGCCGGTACACCCTTCCTATATTTGTAAACCCCTCCAGCCTGTACACCCACCTTATCTCTGTAAACCCCTCCAGCCTGTAAACCCTACCTATCTCTGTAACCCGCAGCAGCCTGTACACACTCCCTATCTCAGTAAACCCCTCCAGCCTGTACACCCTCCCTATCTGTGTAAACCCCTCCAGCCTGTACACCCTCCCTATCTCTGTAACCCCCACCAGACGGTACACCCTCCCTATCTCTGTAACCCCTCCAGCCTTCGCACCCTCCCTATCACTGTAAACCCCTCCAGCCAGTACACCCCTCCCTATCCCAGTAAACCCCTCCAGCCTGTGCACCCTCACTATCTCTGTAAACCCCTGCATCCTTTACACCCTCACTATCTCTGTAAACCCCTCCAGCCTGCATACCTTCCCCATCTCTGTAAACCCCTCCAGCCTGCACACTCTCCCAATCTCTGTTAACCCCTCCAGCCAGTACACCCTCTCTATCTCTGTAAACCCCTGCATCCTTTATACCCTCACTATCTCTGTAAACCCCTCCAGCCTGCATACCTTCCCTATATCTGTAAACCCCTCCAGCCTGTACACCCTCCCTATCTATGTAAACCCCTCCACCTTGTATATCCGACCTATCTCTGTAAACCCCTCCAGCCTGCAAACCCACCCTATCTCTGTAAACCCCTCTAGCCTGTAAACCCTTCCTATCTCTGTAAACTCCTCCAGCCGGTACACCCTCCCTATATCTGTAAACCCCTCCAGCCTGTACACCCACCTTATCACTGTAAACCCCACCAGCCTGTAAACCCTACCTATCTCTGTAACCCGCAGCAGCCTGTACACCCTCCCTATCTCAGTAAACTGCTCCAGCCTGTACACCTCTCCCTATCTCTGTAACCCCCAGCAGCCTGTACACCCTCCCTATCTCTGTAACCCCATACAGCCTGTACACCCTCCCTATCTGTGTAAACCCCTCCAGCCAGTACACCCCTCCCTATCTCTGTATACCCCTCCAGCCTGTGCACCCCTCCCTATCTCTGTAAACCCCTCCAGCCTGTAAACCCTCCCTATCTCTGTTAACCCCTCCAGCCAGTACACACCTCCCTATCCGTGTAAACCCCTCCAGCTTGTACACCCTCCCTGTCTCTGTAAACCCTTCCAGCCTGTGCACCCTCACTATCTCTGTAATCCCCTCCAGCCTGTATACCTTCCCTATCTCTGTAAACTCCTCCAGCCTGTACACCCACCCTATCTCTTTAAACCCCTCCACATTGTACTCCCTCCCTATCTATGTAAACCCCTCCAGCCTGAACACCCTCCCTATCTCTGTAAACCCCTCCAGCCTGTATACCACTCCCTATCTCTGTAAACCACTCCAGCCTGTGCAACCTCACTATCTCTGTAAACCCCTCCAGCCTGTACACACTCCGTATCTCTGTAACTCCTCCAGCCTTTATACCCTCCCTATCTCTCTAAACTCCTCCAGCCTGTACACCCTCCCTACCTCTGTACACCCCTCCAGCCAGTACACCCCTCCCTATTCCTGTAAACCCCTCCAGCCTGTACACTCTCCCTATCTCTGTAACCCCCACCAGCCTGTACACCCTCCCTATCACTGTAAACCCCTCCAGCCAGTACACCCCTCCCTATCCCAGTAAACCCCTCCAGCCTGTGCACCCTCACTATCTCTGTAAACCCCTGCATCCTTTACACCCTCACTATCTCTGTAAACCCCTCCAGCCTGCATACCTTCCCCATCTCTGTAAACCCCTCCAGCCTGTACACCCTCCCTATCTATGTAAACCCCTCCACCTTGTATACCCGACCTATCTCTGTAAACCCCTCCAGCCTGCAAACCCACCCTATCTCTGTAAACCCCTCTAGCCTGTAAACCCTTCCTATCTCTGTAACCCCCACCAGCCTGTACACCATCCCTATGTCTGTAAACCCCTCCAGCCTGAACACCCTCCCTATCTCTGTAAACCCCTCCAGCCTGTAAACCCTCCCTATCTCTGTAAACCCCTCCAGCCGGTACACCCTCCCTATATCTGTAAACCCCTCCAGCCTGTACACCCACCTTATCACTGTAAACCCCTCCAGCCTGTAAACCCTACCTATCTCTGTAACCCGCAGCAGCCTGTACACCCTCCCTATCTCAGTAAACCCCTCCAGCCTGTACACCTCTCCCTATCTCTGTAACCCCATACAGCCAGTACACCCCTCCCTATCCCAGTAAACCCCTCCAGCCTGTGCACCCTCACTATCTCTGTAATCCCCTCCAGCCTGTATACCTTCCCTATCTCTGTAAACTCCTCCAGCCTGTACACCCACCCTATCTCTTTAAACCCCTCCACATTGTACTCCCTCCCTATCTATGTAAACCCCTCCAGCCTGAACACCCTCCCTATCTCTGTAAACCCCTCCAGCCTGCACACTCTCCCTATCTCTGTTAACCCCTCCAGCCAGTACACCCTCCCTATCTCTGTATACCCCTCCAGCCTGTGCACCCCTCCCTATCTCTGTAAACCCCTCCAGCCTGTAAACCCTCCCTATCTCTGTTAACCCCTCCAGCCAGTAGACACCTCCCTATCCGTGTAAACCCCTCCAGCTTGTACACCCTCCCTGTCTCTGTAAACCCTTCCAGCCTGTGCACCCTCACTATCTCTGTAATCCCCTCCAGCCTGTATACCTTCCCTATCTCTGTAAACTCCTCCAGCCTGTACACCCACCCTATCTCTTTAAACCCCTCCACATTGTACTCCCTCCCTATCTATGTAAACCCCTCCAGCCTGAACACCCTCCCTATCTCTGTAAACCCCTCCAGCCTGTACACCCTGCCTATCTCTGTAAACCCCTCCAGGCTGTACACCTTCCCTATCTGTGTAAACCCATCCAGCCTGTACACCCATCCCAATCTCTGTAAACCCCTCCAGCCTGCACACTCTCCCAATCTCTGTTAACCCCTCCAGCCAGTACACCCTCACTATCTCTGTAAACCCCTGCATCCTTTATACCCTCACTATCTCTGTAAACCCCTCCAGCCTGCATACCTTCCCTATATCTGTAAACCCCTCCAGCCTGTACACCCTCCCTATCTATGTAAACCCCTCCACCTTGTATATCCGACCTATCTCTGTAAACCCCTCCAGCCTGCAAACCCACCCTATCTCTGTAAACCCCTCTAGCCTGTAAACCCTTCCTATCTCTGTAACCCCCACCAGCCTGTACACCATCCCTATGTCTGTAAACCCCTCCAGCCTGAACACCCTCCCTATCTCTGTAAACCACTCCAGCCTGTGGACCCCTCCCTATCTTTGTAAACCCCTCTAGCCTCTACACCCTCCCTATTTCTGTAACACCTCCAGCCTGCACACCCCTCCCTATCCCTGTAAATTCCTCCAGCCTGTACAGCCTCCTTATCTGTGTAAACCCCTCCAGCCTGTAAACTCTCCCTATCTCTGTAACCCGCACCAGCCTGTACACCCTCCCTATCTCTGTAAACCATCCAGCCTGTACACCCTCCCTCTCTGTAAACCCCTCCAGCCAGTACATCCTCCCTATCTCTGTAAACCACTCTAGCCTGTATACCCTCCCTATCTCTGTAGTTCCCACCAGACTGCAAACTCTGCCTGTCTCTGTAAACCCCTCCAGCCTGTATACCACTCCCTATCTCTGTAAACCACTCCAGCCTGTGCAACCTCACTATCTCTGTAAACCCCTCCAGCCTGTACACACTCCGTATCTCTGTAACTCCTCCAGCCTTTATACCCTCCCTATCTCTGTAACCCCCACCAGCCTGTACACCCTCCCTATCTCTGTAACCCCATACAGCCTGTACACACCTCCCTATTTGTGAAAACCCCTCCAGCCTGCACACCGTCCCTATCTCTGTAAACCGCTCCAGCATTTACACCATCCGTATCTCTGTAACCCCTCTAGCCTGTCGAGCCTCCGTATCTTTGTAAACCCCTCCAGCCGGTATGCTTTCCCTATCTCTGTAACCCCCACCAGCCTGTACACCCTCCCTATCTCTGTAACCCCATACAGCCTGTACACACCTCCCTATTTGTGAAAACCCCTCCAGCCTGCACACCGTCCCTATCTCTGTAAACCGCTCCAGCATTTACACCATCCGTATCTCTGTAACCCCTCTAGCCTGTAGAGCCTCCGTATCTTTGTAAACCCCTCCAGCCGGTATGCTTTCCCTATCTCTGTAACCCCGACCAGCCTGTACACCCTCCATATCTCTTGAAACCCCACCAGCCTGTACACCCTCCCTATCTGTTTAAACCCCTCCAGTCTCCGCACCTTCCTTATCTGTGTAAACCCTCCAGCCAGTACACACCTCCCTATCCGTGTAAACCCCTCCAGCTTGTACACCCTCCCTATCTCTCTAAACCCCTCCAGCCTGTGCACCCTCACTATCTCTGTAAACCCCTCCAACCTGCACACCCTCCCTATCTCTGTAAACCGCTCCAGCATTTACACCCTCCATATCTCTGTAACCTCTCCAGCCTGTAGAGCCTCCGTAGCTCTGTAAACCCCTCCAGCCGGTATGCTTTCCCAATCTCTGTAACCCCGACCAGCCTGTACACCCTCCATATCTCTTGAAGCCCCTCCAGCCTGTACACCCTCCCTATCTGTTTAAACCCCTCCAGTCTCCGCACCTTCCTTATCTGTGTAAACCCTCCAGCCAGTACACCCCTCCCTATCCGTGTAAACCCCTCCAGCTTGTACACCCTTCCTGTCTCTGTAAACCCCTACGGCCTGTGCACCCTCACTATCTCTGTAAACCCCTCCAGCCTGTATACCTTCCCTATCTCTGTAAACCCCTCCAGCCTGTACACCCTCCCTATCTCTGTAAACCCCTCCAGCCTGTACACCCTGCCTATCTCTGTAAACCCCTCCAGGCTGTACACCTTCCCTATCTGTGTAAACCCATCCAGCCTGTACACCCATCCCAATCTCTGTAAACCCCTCCAGCCTGCACATTCTCCCTATCTCTGTTAACCCCTCCAGCCGGTACACCCTCCCTATCTCTGTATACCCCTCCAGCCTGTGCACCCCTCCCTATCTCTGTAAACCCCTCCAGCCTGTAAACCCTCCCTATCTCTGTTAACCCCTCCAGCCAGTAGACACCTCCCTATCCGTGTAAACCCCTCCAGCTTGTACACCCTCCCTGTCTCTGTAAACCCTTCCAGCCTGTGCACCCTCACTATCTCTGTAATCCCCTCCAGCCTGTATACCTTCCCTATCTCTGTAAACTCCTCCAGCCTGTACACCCACCCTATCTCTTTAAACCCCTCCACATTGTACTCCCTCCCTATCTATGTAAACCCCTCCAGCCTGAACACCCTCCCTATCTCTGTAAACCCCTCCAGCCTGTACACCCTGCCTATCTCTGTAAACCCCTCCAGGCTGTACACCTTCCCTATCTGTGTAAACCCATCCAGCCTGTACACCCATCCCAATCTCTGTAAACCCCTCCAGCCTGCACACTCTCCCAATCTCTGTTAACCCCTCCAGCCAGTACACCCTCACTATCTCTGTAAACCCCTGCATCCTTTATACCCTCACTATCTCTGTAAACCCCTCCAGCCTCTACACCCTCCCTATTTCTATAACACCTCCAGCCTGCGCACCCTCCCTATCTCTGTAAACACCTGCAGCCTGCACACCCCTCCCTATCTCTGTAAACCCCTCAAGCCTGTACACCCTCCCTATCTATGTAAACCCCTCCACCTTGTATATCCGACCTATCTCTGTAAACCCCTCCAGCCTGCAAACCCACCCTATCTCTGTAAACCCCTCTAGCCTGTAAACCCTTCCTATCTCTGTAACCCCCACCAGCCTGTACACCATCCCTATGTCTGTAAACCCCTCCAGCCTGAACACCCTCCCTATCTCTGTAAACCACTCCAGCCTGTGGACCCCTCCCTATCTTTGTAAACCCCTCCAGCCTCTACACCCTCCCTATTTCTGTAACACCTCCAGCCTGCGCACCCTCCCTATCTCTGTAAACACCTGCAGCCTGCACACCCCTCCCTATCTCTGTAAACCCCTCCAGCCTGTACACCCTCCCTATCTATGTAAACCCCTCCACCTTGTATACCCGACCTATCTCTGTAAACCCCTCCAGCCTGCAATCCACCCTATCTCTGCAAACCCCTCCAGCCTGTAAACCCTTCCTATCTCTGTAACCCCCACCAGCCTGTACACCATCCCTATGTCTGTAAACCCCTCCAGCCTGTACACCCTCCCTATCTCTGTAAACCACTCCAGCCGGTGGACCCCTCCCTATCTTTGTAAACCCCTCCAGCCTCAACACCCTCCCTATTTCTGTAACACCTCCAGCCTGCGCACCCTCCCTATCTCTGTAAACCCCTCCAGCCTGTACAGCCTCCTTATCTCTGTAAACCCCTCCAGCCTGTAAACCCTCCCTATCTCTGTTAACCCCTCCAGCCAGTACACACCTCCCTATCCGTGTAAACCCCTCCAGCTTGTACACCCTCCCTGTCTCTGTAAACCCTTCCAGCCTGTGCACCCTCACTATCTCTGTAATCCCCTCCAGCCTGTATACCTTCCCTATCTCTGTAAACTCCTCCAGCCTGTACACCCACCCTATCTCTTTAAACGCCTCCACATTGTACTCCCTCCCTATCTATGTAAACCCTTCCAGCCTGAACACCCTCCCTATCTCTGTAAACCCCTCCAGCCTGTATACCACTCCCTATCTCTGTAAACCACTCCAGCCTGTGCAACCTCACTATCTCTGTAAACCCCTCCAGCCTGTACACCTCTCCCTATCTCTGTAACCCCCAGCAGCCTGTACACCCTCCCTATCTCTGTAACCCCATACAGCCTGTACACCCTCCCTATCTGTGTAAACCCCTCCAGCCTGTACACCCTCCCTATCTCTGTAACCCCTACCAGACTGTACACCCTCCCTATCTCTGTAACCCCTCCAGCCTTCGCACCCTCCCTATCACGGTAAACCCCTCCAGCCAGTACACCCCTCCCTATCCCAGTAAACCCCTCCAGCCTGTGCACCCTCACTATCTCTGTAATCCCCTCCAGCCTGTATACCTTCCCTATCTCTGTAAACTCCTCCAGCCTGTACACCCACCCTATCTCTTTAAACCCCTCCACATTGTACTCCCTCCCTATCTATGTAAACCCCTCCAGCCTGAACACCCTCCCTATCTCTGTAAACCCCTCCAGCCTGCACACTCTCCCTATCTCTGTTAACCCCTCCAGCCTGTGCACCCCTCCCTATCTCTGTAATCCCCTCCAGCCTGTAAACCCTCCCTATCTCTGTTAACCCCTCCAGCCAGTAGACACCTCCCTATCCGTGTAAACCCCTCCAGCTTGTACACCCTCCCTGTCTCTGTAAACCCTTCCAGCCTGTGCACCCTCACTATCTCTGTAATCCCCTCCAGTCTGTATACCTTCCCTATCTCTGTAAACTCCTCCAGCCTGTACACCCACCCTATCTCTTTAAACCCCTCCACATTGTACTCCCTCCCTATCTATGTAAACCCCTCCAGCCTGAACACCCTCCCTATCTCTGTAAACCCCTCCAGCCTGTACACCCTGCCTATCTCTGTAAACCCCTCCAGGCTGTACACCTTCCCTATCTGTGTAAACCCATCCAGCCTGTGCACCCATCCCAATCTCTGTAAACCCCTCCAGCCTGCACACTCTCCCTATCTCTGTTAACCCCTCCAGCCAGTACACCCTCACTATCTCTGTAAACCCCTGCATCCTTTATACCCTCACTATCTCTGTAAACCCCTCCAGCCTGCATACCTTCCCTATCTCTGTAAACCCCTGCATCCTTTATACCCTCACTATTTCTGTAAACCCCTCCAGCCTGCATACCTTCCCTATATCTGTAAACCCCTCCAGCCTGTACACCCTCCCTATCTATGTAAACCCCTCCACCTTGTATATCCGACCTATCTCTGTAAACCCCTCCAGCCTGCAAACCCACCCTATCTCTGTAAACCCCTCTAGCCTGTAAACCCTTCCTATCTCTGTAACCCCCACCAGCCTGTACACCATCCCTATGTCTGTAAACCCCTCCAGCCTGAACACCCTCCCTATCTCTGTAAACCACTCCAGCCTGTGGACCCCTCCCTATCTTTGTAAACCCCTCCAGCCTCTACACCCTCCCTATTTCTGTAACACCTCCAGCCTGCGCACCCTTCCTATCTCTGTAAACACCTGCAGCCTGCACACCCCTCCCTATCCCTGTAAATTCCTCCAGCCTGTACAGCCTCCTTATCTGTGTAAACCCCTCCAGCCTGTAAACTCTCCCTATCTCTGTAACCCGCACCAGCCTGAACACCCTCCCTATCTCTGTAAACCATCCAGCCTGTACACCCTCCCTCTCTGTAAACCCCTCCAGCCAGTACATCCTCCCTATCTCTGTAAACCACTCTAGCCTGTATACCCTCCCTATCTCTGTAGTTCCCACCAGACTGCAAACTCTGCCTGTCTCTGTAAACCCCTCCAGCCTGTATACCACTCCCTATCTCTGTAAACCACTCCAGCCTGTTATGCCTCCCTATCTCTGTAAACCCCTCCAGCCTGTGCAACCTCACTATCTCTGTAAACTCCTCCAGCCTGTACACACTCCGTATCTCTGTAACTCCTCCAGCCTTTATACCCTCCCTATCTCTCTAAACTCCTCCAGCCTGTACACCCTCCCTACCTCTGTACACCCCTCCAGCCAGTACACCCCTCCCTATTCCTGTAAACCCCTCCAGCCTGTACACTCTCCCTATCTCTGTAACCCCCACCAGCCTGTACACCCTCCCTATCTCTGTAACCCCATACAGCCTGTACACACCTCCCTATTTGTGAAAACCCCTCCAGCCTGCACACCGTCCCTATCTCTGTAAACCGCTCCAGCATTTACACCATCCGTATCTCTGTAACCCCTCTAGCCTGTCGAGCCTCCGTATCTTTGTAAACCCCTCCAGCCGGTATGCTTTCCCTATCTCTGTAACCCCCACCAGCCTGTACACCCTCCCTACCTCTGTAACCCCATACAGCCTGTACACACCTCCCTATTTGTGAAAACCCCTCCAGCCTGCACACCGTACCTATCTCTGTAAACCGCTCCAGCATTTACACCATCCGTATCTCTGTAACTCCTCTAGCCTGTAGAGCCTCCGTATCTCTGTTAACCCCTCCAGCCAGTACACCCTCCCTATCTCTGTATACCCCTCCAGCCTGTGCACCCCTCCCTATCTCTGTAAACACCTCCAGCCTGTAAACCCTCCCTATCTCTGTTAACCCCTCCAGCCAGTACACACCTCCCTATCCGTGTAAACCCCTCCAGCTTGTACACCCTCCCTGTCTCTGTAAACCCTTCCAGCCTGTGCACCCTCACTATCTCTGTAATCCCCTCCAGCCTGTATACCTTCCCTATCTCTGTAAACTCCTCCAGCCTGTACACCCACCCTATCTCTTTAAACCCCTCCACATTGTACTCCCTCCCTATCTATGTAAACCCCTCCAGCCTGAACACCCTCCCTATCTCTGTAAACCCCTCCAGCCTGCACACTCTCCCTATCTCTGTTAACCCCTCCAGCCAGTACACCCTCCCTATCTCTGTATACCCCTCCAGCCTGTGCACCCCTCCCTATCTCTGTAAACCCCTCCAGCCTGTAAACCCTCCCTATCTCTGTTAACCCCTCCAGCCAGTAGACACCTCCCTATCCGTGTAAACCCCTCCAGCTTGTACACCCTCCCTGTCTCTGTAAACCCTTCCAGCCTGTGCACCCTCACTATCTCTGTAATCCCCTCCAGCCTGTATACCTTCCCTATCTCTGTAAACTCCTCCAGCCTGTACACCCACCCTATCTCTTTAAACCCCTCCACATTGTACTCCCTCCCTATCTATGTAAACCCCTCCAGCCTGAACACCCTCCCTATCTCTGTAAACCCCTCCAGCCTGTACACCCTGCCTATCTCTGTAAACCCCTCCAGGCTGTACACCTTCCCTATCTGTGTAAACCCATCCAGCCTGTACACCCATCCCAATCTCTGTAAACCCCTCCAGCCTGCACACTCTCCCTATCTCTGTTAACCCCTCCAGCCAGTACACCCTCACTATCTCTGTAAACCCCTGCATCCTTTATACCCTCACTATCTCTGTAAACCCCTCCAGCCTGCATACCTTCCCTATATCTGTAAACCCCTCCAGCCTGTACACCCTCCCTATCTATGTAAACCCCTCCACCTTGTATATCCGACCTATCTCTGTAAACCCCTCCAGCCTGCAAACCCACCCTATCTCTGTAAACCCTTCTAGCCTGTAAACCCTTCCTATCTCTGTAACCCCCACCAGCCTGTACACCATCCCTATGTCTGTAAACCCCTCCAGCCTGAACACCCTCCCTATCTCTGTAAACCACTCCAGCCTGTGGACCCCTCCCTATCTTTGTAAACCCCTCCAGCCTCTACACCCTCCCTATTTCTGTAACACCTCCAGCCTGCGCACCCTCCCAATCTCTGTAAACCCCTCCAGCCTGCACACTCTCCCTATCTCTGTTAACCCCTCCAGCCAGTACACCCTCCCTATCTCTGTATACCCTTCCAGCCTGTGCACCCCTCCCTATCTCTGTAAACCCCTCCAGCCAGTACACCCTCCCTATCGCTGTAAACCCCTCCAGCCTGTGCACCCCTCCTCATTCCTGTAAATCCCTCCCGCTTGTATACGCTCCCTATCTTTGTAAACCCCTCCAGCCTGTACACCCTCCCTATCTTGGTAAACCCCTCCAGCCTGTATACGCCTCACTATCTCTGTAACCCCCACTAGCCTGTTCATCCTCCCTATCTTGGTAAACCCCTCCAGCCTGTATACGCCTCACTATCTCTGTAACCCCCACCAGCCTGTGCACCCTCCCTATCTCTGTAACCCCCCCCAGCCTGTAAACCCTCCCTATCAATGTAAACGGCTTCAGCCTGCAAACACTCCCTATCCCTGTAAACCTCTCCAGCCTGTACACCCTCCCTATCTCTGTAAGCCCCTCCAGCCTGTAAACCCTCCCTAACACTGGAAACCCCTCCAGCCTGTAAACCCTCCCTATCTTTGTAAACCCCTCTAGCCTGTACACCCTCCCTATCTGTGTAACTCCCATTAGCCTGCAAACCCTCCCTGTCTCTGTAAACCCCTCCAGCCTCTATACCACTCCTTATCTCTGTAAACTGCTCATGCCTGTACACACCTCCCTATCTCTGTAAACCCCTCCAGCCTGTACACCCTCCTTATCTCTGTAAACCCCTTCAGCTTGTACACCCTCCCTATCTTTGTAAACCCCTCCAGCCTGTACACACTCCGTATGTCTGTAAATCCACCAGCCTTTATACTCTCCCTATCTCTCTAAACTCCTCCAGCCTGCGCACCCTCCCTATCTCTGTAAACCCCTCCAGCCAGTACACCCTCCCTATCTCTGTAAACCCCTCCAGCCTGTACACACCTCCCTATCTCTGTAAACCCCTCCAGCCTGTACACCCTCCTTATCTCTGTAAACCCCTTCAGCTTGTACACCCTCCATATCTTTGTAAACCCCTCCAGCCTGTACACACTCCGTATGTCTGTAAATCCACCAGCCTTTATACTCTCCCTATCTCTCTAAACTCCTCCAGCCTGCGCACCCTCCCTATCTCTGTAAACCCCTCCAGCCAGTACACCCTCCCTATCTCTGTAAACCCCTTCAACCTGTACACCCTCACTATCACGGTAAACCCCTCCAGCCTGTATACGCCTCCCTATCGATGGAAACGCTTCCAGCCTGCACAACCTCCCTATCTCTGTAAACCTCCCTAGCCTGTACACCCTCCCTATCTCTGTAAATCCCTCCAGCCTGTACACTCTCCCTAGCTCTGTACACCCTCCCTATCTCTGTAACCCCCACCAGCCTGTACACCCTCGCTATCTCTGTAACCCCATACAGCCTGTACACACCTCCCTATTTGTGAAAACCCCTCCAGCCTGCACACCCTCCTTATCTCTGTAAACCCCTCCAGCCGGTATGCTTTCCCAATCTCTGTAACCCCGTCCAGCCTGTACACCCTCCATATCTCTTGAAGCCCCTCCAGCCTGTACACCCTCCCTATCTGTTTAAACCCCTCCAGTCTCCGCACCTTCCTTATCTGTGTAAACCCTCCAGCCAATACACCCCTCCCTATCCGTGTAAACCCCTCCAGCTTGTACACCCTCCCTGTCTCTGTAAACCCCTACAGCCTGTGCACCCTCACTATCTCTGTAAACCCCTCCAGCCTGTATACCTTCCCTATCTCTGTAAACCCCTCCAGCCTGTACACCCTCCCTATCTCTGTAAACCCCTCCAGCCTGTACACCCTGCCTATCTCTGTAAACCCCTCCAGGCTGTACACCTTCCCTATCTGTGTAAACCCATCCAGCCTGTACACCCATCCCAATCTCTGTAAACCCCTCCAGCCTGCACACTCTCCCTATCTCTGTTAACCCCTCCAGCCAGTACACCCTCCCTATCTCTGTATACCCCTCCAGCCTGTGCACCCCTCCCTATCTCTGTAAACCCCTCCAGCCTGTAAACCCTCCCTATCTCTGTTAACCCCTCCAGCCAGTACACACCTCCCTATCCGTGTAAACCCCTCCAGCTTGTACACCCTCCCTGTCTCTGTAAACCCTTCCAGCCTGTGCACCCTCACTATCTCTGTAATCCCCTCCAGCCTGTATACCTTCCCTATCTCTGTAAACTCCTCCAGCCTGTACACCCACCCTATCTCTTTAAACCCCTCCACATTGTACTCCCTCCCTATCTATGTAAACCCCTCCAGCCTGAACACCCTCCCTATCTCTGTAAACCCCTCCAGCCTGTACACCCTGCCTATCTCTGTAAACCCCTCCAGGCTGTACACCTTCCCTATCTGTGTAAACCCATCCAGCCTGTACACCCATCCCAATCTCTGTAAACCCCTCCAGCCTGCACACTCTCCCTATCTCTGTTAACCACTCCAGCCAGTACACCCTCACTATCTCTGTAAACCCCTGCATCCTTTATACCCTCACTATCTCTGTAAACCCCTCCAGCCTGCATACCTTCCCTATATCTGTAAACCCCTCCAGCCTGTACACCCTCCCTATCTATGTAAACCCCTCCACCTTGTATATCCGACCTATCTCTGTAAACCCCTCCAGCCTGCAAACCCACCCTATCTCTGTAAACCCCTCTAGCCTGTAAACCCTTCCTATCTCTGTAACCTCCACCAGCCTGTACACCATCCCTATGTCTGTAAATCCCTCCAGCCTGAACACCCTCCCTATCTCTGTAAACCACTCCAGCCTGTGGACCCCTCCCTATCTTTGTAAACCCCTCCAGCCTCTACACCCTCCCTATTTCTGTAACACCTCCAGCCTGCGCACCCTCCCTATCTCTGTAAACACCTGCAGCCTGCACACCCCTCCCTATCTCTGTAATCCCCTCCAGCCTGTACACCCTCCCTATCTATGTAAACCCCTCCACCTTGTATATCCGACCTATCTCTGTAAACCCCTCCAGCCTGCAAACCCACCCTATCTCTGTAAAGCCCTCTAGCCTGTAAACCCTTCCTATCTCTGTAACCCCCACCAGCCTGTACACCATCCCTATGTCTGTAAACCCCTCCAGCCTGAACACCCTTCCTATCTCTGAAAACCACTCCAGCCTGTGGACCCCTCCCTATCTTTGTAAACCCCTCCAGCCTCTACACCCTCCCTATTTCTGTAACACCTCCAGCCTGCGCACCCTCCCGATCTCTGTAAACACCTGCAGCCTGCACACCCCTCCCTATCTCTGTAAACCCCTCCAGCCTGTACACCCTCCCTATCTATGTAAACCCCTCCACCTTGAAAACCCGACCTATCTCTGTAAACCCCTCCAGCCTGCAATCCACCCTATCTCTGCAAACCCCTCCAGCCTGTGCACCCTCAGTATCTGCGTAAACCACTCCAGCCTTTACAACGTCCCTATCTCTGTAAACCCATCCAGTCTGTACACCCTCCGTATCTGTGTAAACCGCCCCAGCCGGTACGTTTTCCCTATCTCTGTAACCCCCACCAGCCTGTGCACCCTCCGTATCTCTGTAAACCCCTCCAGCCTGTACACCCTCCCTATCTCTGTAAACCCCTCTAGCCTTTACTCCCTCCCTCTCTGTAAACCCCTCCAGCCTTTACTCCCTCCCTATCTCTGTAAACCCCTCCAGTCTGTACATCCTCCCTATCTCTGTAACCCCCACCAGCCTGTACACCCTCCTTATCTGTGTAAACCCCTCCAGCCTGCGCACTCTCCCGATCTCTGTAAACCACTCCAGCATGTACACCCCTCCCTATCTCTGTAAACCCTTCCAGTCTGTACACTCTCACTATCTCTGTAAACCCCTGCAGCCTGCACACCCTCCGATCTTTGTAAACCCCTCTAGCCTGTACATCCCTCCCTATCTTGTAACCCCCGGATTCCCCCACATAGCTCCCTATCTCTGCAGCTCCTATAGTCTCTCAAGATCTCCTCCTCCCTTACCCCATTTCTGTGCCTCTGTCTCTCATTGCTTGCCCACCCCTCTCCCTGCCCTCAGCACTTTCCCCTACCCCCACTTTCGCTAACTCTGCCTCGCCCTGCCTTACCCTCCCTGCCGCACTAAAGTGTCTCTGTGATACCTGTCAACCAGGTCAATTTACGCGTCTTCCTGTTAAGCATCTCCTTACCCTGCCTAGTAGAAGCACCAAAATGGAGACAGGCCCTTCTGCCCATCACATCTGTGCTCATTGACTTCACCCACTGCCTGCTTTCAGCTCGTGATGCTGTGCTGACCTCTTAACCTGCACTATGGTCACACTAACCTTTATGTCTTACATTACCCAACATCCACGTGCCAAACAGTTTCTAAAATGTTCCTAATGTATCTGCCTCAACC
Source organism: Mobula birostris (assembly GCF_030028105.1). Lineage (NCBI taxonomy): Eukaryota > Metazoa > Chordata > Chondrichthyes > Myliobatiformes > Myliobatidae > Mobula > Mobula birostris. The sequence goes on from NW_027278273.1 coordinate 38,224, forward strand.
ACTAACCTTGGCAGGGCATTGCATGCACGCACTGCTCTCTCCGATATCACTCCTATCCTTTCCTCCAAACACCCGAAGGTGAAAAGTCTCTGACCGTCCCCTCGATCTTGGCCTCATCATATTGTGCACCTCAAGCAAGTCACCTCTCATCCTCCTTCGCCCCTAATGCATAATGCAGTATGTTCCTGTTCCAGAACTGGCACCCAGTATCCAACTGTTAAGTGGGAAGAGGGTTAACCACTCCCACATGGTCAGGCAGACTTCTGTACGGCTGTAGGAAGAGAAAGGTGGGAGGGAAAGGGTTAACTCCCCTCCCACAGGCTCAGGCGGTCTTGTGACCCACTGTAGAAATCGAGAGGTGGGAGGGAGAGGGTTAACTCTGCTCCCACAGGCTCAGGCGGTCTTGTGAACCACTGTAGAAATCGAGAGGCGGGAGGGAGAGGGTTAACTCCGCTCCCACTGGCTCCGGCGGTGTTGTGACCCACTGTAGAAATCGAGAGGCGGGAGGGAGAGGGTTAACTCTGTTCCCACAGGCTCGGGCGGTCTTGTGACCCACTGTAGAAATCGAGAGGCGGGAGGGAGAGGGTTAACTCCGCTCCCACAGCCTCGGGCGGTCTTGTGAACCACTGTAGAAATTGAGAGGCGGGTGGGAGAGGGTTAACTCCGCTCCCACAGTCTTGTTCATGACTGCAGGTGAGGAGAGGCGGAAGGTACAGGGTTAACTCCCCCTCCCACTGGGTCAGGCTGTCCTCTGTTCAATTGCAGGTGGGGAGAGGTGGGAAGGAGAGTGTTAACTGCCATTGCAGAGGGACAAGTTGCAGGTGGGGAGAGATGGGAAGGAGAGAGTTAACTCCTGATGGTTGATCTGACTGCACGTCCTGTATCCTTCCTCTCTACCCTCCCTCAGGAAGAGAAGCAGCCAATCAGAGCCTCTGATTATATCGGCAGAGAGAGAGAGAGAGAGAGAGAGAGAGAGAGAGAGATAGATAGATAGATAGATATATGTTCCAATGCCACCGTTGAAAACAGGACATTGCACTATAAATTAAAAAAAAATCTCTTTGCAACAGACCAGTCACTCACTAGGGAGAAAAAGCGAGATGTCTCCAGCACCATGCAAAACAGAGGGGGACTCAGAGGGACACCGGTCAGTGTACAGATATCCCCTCCGAGGGAGAGGGACTGAGGGACACCGGTCAGTGTACAGTTATCTCCCTGAGGGAGAGGGACTGAGGGACACCGGTCAGTGTACAGATATCCCCCTGAGGGAGAGGGACTGAGGGACACGGGTCAGTGTACAGATATCCCCCTGGGGGAGAGGGACTGAGGGACACCGGTCAGTATACAGATATCCCCCTGAGAGAGAGGGACTGAGGGACACCGGTCTGTGTACAGATATCTCCCCGGGGGAGAGGGACTGAGGGACACCGGTCAGTGTACAGACATCCCCCTCAGGGAGAGGGACTGAGGGACACCGGTCAGTGTACAGATATCCCCCTGAGGGAGAGGGACTGAGGGACACCGGTCAGTGTACAGATATCCCCCCGAGGGAGAGGGACTGAGGGACACCGGTCAGTGTACAGATATCCCCCCGAGGGAGAGGGACTGAGGGACACCGGTCAGTGTACAGATATGCCCCCGAGGGAGAGGGACTGAGGGACACCGGTCAGTGTACAGATATCCCCCTGAGGGAGAGGGATAGAGGGACACCGGTCAGTGTACAGATATCCCTCTGAGGGAGAGGGACTGAGGGACACCGGTCAGTGTACAGATATCCCCCTGAGGGAGAGGGACTGAGAGACACCGGTCGGTGTACAGATATCCCCCTGGGGGAGAGGGACTGAGAGACACTGGTCAGTGTACAGATATCCCCCCCTGGGGGGGAGAGAGACTGAGGGATACCGGTCAGTGTACAGTTATCTCCCCCTGAGGGATACCGGTCAGTGTACAGTTATCTCCCCGAGGGAGAGGGACTGAGGGACACCGGTCAGTGTACAGATATCCCCCTGAGGGAGAGGGACTGAGGGACACCGGTCAGTGTACAGATATACCCCCGAGGGAGAGGGACTGAGGGACACTGGTCAGTGTACAGATATCCCCCTGGGGGAGAGGGACTGAGGGACACCGGTCAGTGTACAGATATACCCCTGAGGGAGAGGGACTGAGGGACACTGGTCAGTGTACAGATATCCCCTTGAGGGAGAGGGACTGAGGGACGCCGGTCAGTGTACAGATATCCCTCTGAGGGAGAGGGACTGAGGGACACCGGTCAGTGTACAGATATCCCCCCGAGGGAGAGGGACTGAGGGACACCGGTCAATGTACAGATATCCCCCTGAGGGAGAGGGACTGAGGGACACCGGTCAGTGTACAGATATCCCCCTGAGGGAGAGGGACTGAGGGACACCGGTCAGTGTACAGATATCCCCCTGGGGGAGAGAGGCTGAGGGACACCGGTCAGTGTATAGATATCCCTGTCCAGTGGTGTTTTGATGGTCAGATTTCCCCACAGTGGAGTTCCTAAGTTGGGACGGCGAGTTCTGGGTGTTGACTGATGCCTGTATTAAGATCGCTATTTAAAGCTGGATACGTGACCTCATTTGTCAACTGTATCAAGAGCAGTGAATGTCAGAGAGTTTGTTTAATCCTCGACCTCCCTCTCTGAGTCCTGCACTGTACAGCTGACCCCAGTCTCCTCCAGCCGCCAGTGAATGTTGATGCATGGCATACTTATCGCACGACAGTAAACAGAGGCAGCGCCCAGAGCAGAGAAAATTCCGATGCCTGCAATCCCAGCGTTCTGACTGAACCCACCCTTCACATTCCCAACCATTTTAAACAATCCCAAGCTTCGACCCCACCCATTCCCATTCACTCCCACCCTCCACAATCCCAGTGGACCCCACCATTTCCCACCTACACTTATAGAATGACGAATTTCGCTTTATTTCCCTCTGATGTTTTACTCCCATTACTTTCCCCATTTTTCTTTTGCAGGTTGCTATGGCGACGGAACTGCAGGGGATACAGGTCACCGAGGCAAAGCCTCTTCTGCCAGGCCAGGATGCAGCCCAGGTGAGGGGGGCTCTCCGTAGAATGCCCTGGAAGGGTGCAGGGGCAAGGTTGGGGGGAAGAGTGCGTGGACTCGCCACCCTCTGGGGGATGGGGAAAGGAATCTCCCTCAAAGCTGAACGGCCGACCCCTTATTCTGAAACAGTGAACAGCTCTGGTTAACACCAATCAGGGGGAAAACCCTGTTCCCCTACCCTGACAATCTCCTGGAGGGTTTTCAGTGATACTTCCTCTCATTCTCCCGAGCCCCAGAGAATACAAGGTCCAGCCGGCCTAATCTTGGGGAGGCACTGCAGTGTGGCGGTTAGCACAGCGCTTTTCAGTAGAGGCGGCCTGGGTTCAAATCCCACCACTGCCTGTAGGGTGTTTGCATGTTCTCCCTGTGACTGTGTGTGCCCCGGTTTCCTCCCACACTCCAAAGATGTCCAAAGATATGTCAATTGGTCATTGTAAATTGTTCGGTTATGAGGCTCGGGCTAAATCGGGGGATTGCTGGGTGGCATGGCTTGAAGGACCTATTCTGTGCAGTATATCATTAAAATAAAAATCTTCCCCTTATGGGGCAATTCCACCCCCCCTTCCCAGGAACCGATCAGGTAAACCTTCACCGTACTCTCTCTGTCAGACGTCTCCCCTTCCGGGAGACCAGCCCTCTACGCACTATCTCAGTGGGATCCTGCCTCTGGGGCAGGACCACTCTCCTGTTGTCCCGTCGTCCTCTTGTGATGACGACCACCATCCTCTGAGAGAGAGATCAGACCCTCCAGGGCAGCACATGGCGGCACTGGCCCTGGAGCGTTGACAGCTGGAGTCGTGACTCGAGCCCTGGGATCCGGGCTTTTCCATCTGGGAAGTGCGGAGTGGGAAACTGAGGCATCGGGGTGTTGCAGGGTGCCTGACTGTTCAGGCCACGGGGAGCTGTCATCCTCGCTGGGGTGACACACTCCCCCCCCCACCTGACAAGAGGGTAGTGAGGGAGGTGGGATGGAGGGGAGAGAGAAGGAGATGGGGGGAAGATAAGAAAGGAGAAGAGAGGGAGATGGAAGGGGGGAACAGCGAGGTTGGAGTAGGGGAATTAAGAGTGATGGGGGAAAGGTGGAGATGAGTCCATGATCTTACTGAATGGTGGAGCAGGCTCGATGGGCCAGATGGCCAACTGTGGAAGGAGATCGACAGTGTGGGAAGATGGGGGGAGTGTTGTTTAGGGTTGTGGAGGGAGAGGGAAGAGGGGAGAGTGTTGTATTGGGTTGTGGAGGGAGAGGGAAGAGGGGAGAGTGTTGTATTGGGTTGTGGAGGGAGAGGGAAGAGGGGAGAGTGTTGTATTGGGTTGTGGAGGGAGAGGGAAGAGGGGAGAGTGTTGTATTGGGTTGTGGAGGGAGAGGGAAGAGGGGGAGAGTGTATCGGGTTGTGGAAGGAGATCGACAGTGTGGGAAGATGGGGGGAGTGTTGTTTAGGGTTGTGGAGGGAGAGGGAAGAGGGGAGAGTGTTGTATTGGGTTGTGGAGGGAGAGGGAAGAGGGGAGAGTGTTGTATTGGGTTGTGGAGGGAGAGGGAAGAGGGGGAGAGTGTTGTATTGGGTTGTGGAAGGAGATCGACAGTGTGGGAAGATGGGGGGAGTGTTGTTTAGGGTTGTGGAGGGAGAGGGAAGAGGGGAGAGTGTTGTATTGGGTTGTGGAGGGAGAGGGAAGAGGGGAGAGTGTTGTATTGGGTTGTGGAGGGAGAGGGAAGAGGGGAGAGTGTTGTATTGGGTTGTGGAGGGAGAGGGAAGAGGGGAGAGTGTTGTATTGGGTTGTGGAGGGAGAGGGAAGAGGGGAGAGTGTTGTATTGGGTTGTGGAGGGAGAGGGAAGAGGGGGAGAGTGTATCGGGTTGTGGAAGGAGATCGACAGTGTGGGAAGATGGGGGGAGTGTTGTTTAGGGTTGTGGAGGGAGAGGGAAGAGGGGAGAGTGTTGTATTGGGTTGTGGAGGGAGAGGGAAGAGGGGAGAGTGTTGTTTAGGGTTGTGGAGGGAGAGGGAAGAGGGGAGAGTGTTGTATTGGGTTGTGGAGGGAGAGGGAAGAGGGGAGAGTGTTGTATTGGGTTGTGGAGGGAGAGGGAAGAGGGGGAGAGTGTATCGGGTTGTGGAAGGAGATCGACAGTGTGGGAAGATGGGGGGAGTGTTGTTTAGGGTTGTGGAGGGAGAGGGAAGAGGGGAGAGTGTTGTATTGGGTTGTGGAGGGAGAGGGAAGAGGGGAGAGTGTTGTATTGGGTTGTGGAGGGAGAGGGAAGAGGGGGAGAGTGTTGTATTGGGTTGTGGAAGGAGATCGACAGTGTGGGAAGATGGGGGGAGTGTTGTTTAGGGTTGTGGAGGGAGAGGGAAGAGGGGAGAGTGTTGTATTGGGTTGTGGAGGGAGAGGGAAGAGGGGAGAGTGTTGTATTGGGTTGTGGAGGGAGAGGGAAGAGGGGAGAGTGTTGTATTGGGTTGTGGAGGGAGAGGGAAGAGGGGAGAGTGTTGTATTGGGTTGTGGAGGGAGAGGGAAGAGGGGGAGAGTGTATCGGGTTGTGGAAGGAGATCGACAGTGTGGGAAGATGGGGGGAGTGTTGTTTAGGGTTGTGGAGGGAGAGGGAAGAGGGGAGAGTGTTGTATTGGGTTGTGGAGGGAGAGGGAAGAGGGGAGAGTGTTGTTTAGGGTTGTGGAGGGAGAGGGAAGAGGGGAGAGTGTTGTTTAGGGTTGTGGAGGGAGAGGGAAGAGGGGAGAGTGTTGTATTGGGTTGTGGAGGGAGAGGGAAGAGGGGGAGAGTGTATCGGGTTGTGGAAGGAGATCATCAGTGTGGGAAGATGGGGGGAGTGTTGTATTGGGGTGTGGGGAGAGAGGAGGTGAGAGTGGGAAGAGGAGGAGTGGTTTGTGCCGAGTTAGTGCCCCCTATCTAATCCTCTCCCCTCTCTCTGCAGGAAGCTGCCATCGCTGCTGCTATCCTGCTGGATCAAGGGCAGGTCAGTCCATCTCCCCAGAGCCTCAGCTCCGTCCCCTCCCCCTGTGCTGATGTTACACTGAGTCTCTGGCCAGGGGAGGGGTTTCACTGAGTGGGGAGAGTGTCGCTGGATGTTAGGGATCCAGTGGACGGGAAGAGTGTCGAGTGAGCAGTGTTGTGAAGGGGTTAAGTCGTTTCCCAGGAGATGACTATGTCCCCAACTGCATGCTGACTGGAATTTGTGTGTGTGTGTGTGTATGAGCCTCGCTTGGCATCAGGTCCCTGTCAGATGCCACAGACCCTCTGCTAGGGCCCCTTTTATTCCTGCCGGATTCTAGGTTCGGCTCCTTCCCTCTGCTAGGATACGGAATTCCTTGCCCAGGGTCCCGGCGGTGTGCGTGTTTAATCAGGCTGTAATCTGCGCAGCTTTAACTAATAATCCAGTCACAGCTGCCTGCGTGAGAGGTCACCGTGACTTTGTGCCGTGTCGTGTTCTGCTTTCCCACCTCCCCTCCCCCTCATCCCGCCCTACCCCACCCTCCCCTCTGCAGAGCGGTGCAATCCACTGCCGATGCTGTTCCCTCGCGGTTCGAGGTTCATTCAGGGGCAGCAACCCCCACCCACTCTGGCCGTGGCTGGGGGAGGGGTTAACCCCATCGAGGCCAGTGGACTGAATTGTGGTAGGGAAGAGGGAACGAAGAAGCACTGCTGTGGCTCAGGGTAGGGAGGATCGAGGGTCGGTGTGGAGGGAGGGGGAATATGGACCCTTCCCCACTCTCACTCCTTGGCCTCCCTCTTCTCTCCACCTGCCTCGCTCTTGCCTCCCCCACCATTCTCTGTCTCCCCTCCCCTCTGCGACCACAAACCCACCCGCTCTCTTCTCCCTCTCCTGGCCCTCTCCACGCCTCATCCCTCCTCCTCCCCCATCTCTTCCTACTGCTCCCCTTCCACTTCCCAGTACCTCCCCCACCTCGCGAGATCCCCATCTCCGCACCCCATTTTCCAGACCCACCATCTGCCTTCTGCAGCCCTCACAACCCCCCGTGGCACCCATGGCCTCTCCATCCCTCTCTCTCCTCCATCCCTCCCCCTCACTCCATCCCTCTCCCTCCCTCCATCCCTCTCTCTCCCTCACTCCATCCCTTCCCCTCACTCCATCCCCTCCCTCTCTCCATCCCTCCCCCTCACTCCATCCCTCTCCTTCACTCCATCCCTCTCCCTCCCTCCATCCCTCTCTATCCTTCCATCCCTCTCCATCACTCCATCCCTCTCCATCACTCCATCCCTCCCCCTCACTCCATCCCTCTCCTTCCCTCCATCCCTCTCTCTCCCTCCATCCCTCTCCATCTCTCCATCCCTCTCCCTCACTCCATCCCTCTCTCTCCCTCCATCCCTCTCTCTCCCTCCTTCCCTCTCCCTCACTCCATCCCTCCCCCTCACTCCATCCCTCTCCCTCTCTCTATCCCTCTCCTTCCCTCCATCCTCTCTCTCCCTCCATCCCTCTCCATCTCTCCATCCCTCTCCCTCACTCCATCCCTCTCCCTCACTTCATCCTCTCCCTCTCTCTTTCCCTCTCCTCTCTCCATCCCTCTTCCTCACTCCATCCCTCTCCTCATTCCATCCCTCTCCCTCTCTCCATCCCTCTCCCTCACTCCATCCCCCTCACTCCATCCCTCTCTCTCCCTCCATCCCTCTCTCTCCCTCTTTCCCTCTCCCTCACTCCATCCCTCCCCCTCACTCCATCCTCTCCCTCTCTCTATCCCTCTCCTTCCCTCCATCCCTCTCTCTCCCTCCATCCCTCTCCATCTCTCCATCCCTCTCCCTCACTCCATCCCTCTCCCTCACTTCATCCCTCTCCCTCTCTCTTTCCTCTCCCTCTCTCCATCCCTCTTCCTCACTCCATCCCTCTCCCTCATTCCATCCCTCTCCCTCTCTCCATCCCTCTCCCTCACTCCATCCCCCTCACTCCATCCCTCTCCTTCCTCCATCCTCTCCATCTCTCCATCCCTCTCCCTCACTCCATCCCTCTCCCTCACTCCATCCCTCTCCATCCCTCCATCCCTCTCTCTCCCTCCATCCCACTCCCTCACTCCATCCCTCCCCCTCACTCCATCCCTCTCCCTCTCTCCATCCCTCTCCTTCCCTCCATCCCTCTCCCTCTCTCCATCCCTCCCCCTCTCTCCATCCCTCCCCCTCTCTCCATCCCTCCCCTCACTCCATCCCTCTCTCTCCCTCCATCCCTCTCCATCACTTCATCCCTCTCCCTCACTCCATCCCTCGCCCTCCCTCCATCCCTCTCTCTCCATCCCTCTCCTTCACTCCATCCCTCGCCCTCCCTCTATCACTCTCTCTCCATCCCTCTCCTCACTCCATCCCTCCCCCTCACTCCATCCCTCTTCCTCACTCCATCCCTCTCCCTCATTTCATCCCTCTCCCTCTCTCCATCCCTCTCCTCACTCCATCCCCCTCACTCCATCCCTCTCCCTCACTCCATCCCTCTCCCTCTCTCCCTCCCCCTCACTCCATCCCTCGCCCTCTCTCCATCCCTCTCCCTCATCCATCCCTCTCTCTCCCTCATCCATCCCTCTCTCTCCCTCCATCCCTCTCCCTCACTCCATCCCTCTCCCTCACTCCATCCCACTTTCTACATCCCTCTCCCTCACTCCATCCCTCTCCCTCACTCCATCCCTCTCCCTCCTTCCATCCTCTCTCTCCCTC